>NC_079172.1:50880055-50927555 GCF_947568905.1 Ostrea edulis
GTTCTGTCGCCAATTCAAAGACCGAGGTTCTCTGTATTTAGGACCTTTAAGAATAAGTGATTTGAGGTCCTCATTTTCAACTATATCAACATCACCAGTAATGACATGTCCAGCTGGACTGTAGTTGAAAGAAGATGATGTTGGTGGATTACGTATAAGATGGTCTATATCTAAGCACTGCAAAGTTTGTTTATAATTAAAAAGTTTGGAAGCAATAGTAGAAGTATAGCTGTAGGAAATACAGGGTGTAGACTTAAACTTGAAATAAGTTGGAATACACGACTGAACCCTTTTATGACGAAGAATGTTGCTTATGTTGACGGCAACTATTCCTTTGTTTGTAAATTTGAGCTTAAGGAACTGACGGCATGATTTGAAAGGAATATCATCCATGGTCCGTGCTGGTTTATAGAGCATGTGGTAGGCAACATCCATAATCATAGAGTTAAGTCTATATTCAGGTGTTGAAAAATCCAAGTATAGACTAGCCATAGCTTCTTCAAATAACGTATGTAAAACCCTCAATGGAATAGAGTAAAGTTTTGTACGAATATGATGTGGACCCAATATTTTTGTTTCACGTCATTACTCGCCAGGTGGCGTTACTGTTCTAGGGGGTATATATAAATAAGCAGCATGGCGTCGCAGTACGCGAGATGGCCTGTGACACAACTAAAACGCGTACTATCAGAAAGAGGGGCAATTACACGCGGCCGCAAGGAATAGCTTGTGGAAAGGTTAGTATACAAATTACAATGATTGTAATATTTTGATGTCTTTCTCTCAAAAACATGTAGAAAATGTTACAAAATCACTTCTGTTTATCATGCAGACCCCTGTCGAGGTACGAAAACTGGAATTCGCTAAACAGCTTTAAAGACCCAATTTTAAGTTAACCCCCCTCCCCCTCCGAGACATACATGTACATATGTCTGTTATCTGACGTCCGAAAATATTATCTGTATCCTGATCAATGGTAAGCTGCACGCCAATCAAACTTTTAACAATACACCTGCAGGTAACCTTGAGCAGCGAGTTTCGTCGAGGCTGGATACTCGGTCCAAATATCCAACCTGTCCGCCACTGCTATATTTTCTCATAATAATATTCAAATTTTTAAAAATCTCTTGTACAATGCAATTTAATCATTATATTTTTCAATATTCTCTCTAGACAGGTGTTGTAAATTACACAATCGGAATTCAAACAATAATTTGCACATTAATTTCTAAAACATATAACTTACTGTAATAATTTCTATTAATAATTTATAACAGCTTTATATTTATGCATTTATTTTAAAAAGAAATTGTTCATTGACCCATTGAATTAGAGAAAGAGATGGGGGGGGGGGATAGACCGTGTCAGATCAGATAACAATGACCATATATAAGCTACACCCAGACCCAGTAAGACACCCTTAGACATTGGGGGGGGGGGGGGGGGGGGGGGGGTCTTTAAAATTAACAATAAACATATCGTCAATCCCATATTTATACCACTGTTTAGCTTTCTTTAAACTTATTTCAGATTAGAAGCCTATGATAGAAATTTCAATTTTGTTCCTGAACCAATTGTTCTGCCACAGCCAGATGCTGTCGATTGGCCACAGTCTGGTTTCCAGCAGTTGCAGTCTATGCATGTGCATCTACTGCCGAAAATCACTACAGAGCAAATTGAGGCTTATTTCATATTTAGATTGGCAGGTACGTAGAAATATAATGTTCACAATAATATTGATAAATAACAAATTCTATACTGCTATGCATGAAAAGTTTTCATGTCATTACTCACCAGCTGGTCTTTACTGTTTTAAGTTTTACAAGCACCTAATGATATATATGTAAGCCAAATATCAATTTTTGTTTTTGACTTTTGTTAAACATGACATTTGAATAGTATCATAGTTAGTCACTGTACTTGTAGTAGCACATAGGTATTTACATAGTGCATACCACTGGTGGACATATAATATTCCAAAATAAAATGAAAATAATAATCCAAAATAAAATGAAAATATAAGCTTTATAGACATGAAATTTAAGTTTCTGAACATTACCTATTGCCTTTTAAAATACCAATATATTATATATATATATATATATATATATATATATATATATATATATATATATATATATATATATTAGAATATGACTTATGATATTTACAAATTAAACACACTGCTACATTTAGATTTAGTGATACATGGACAAATATAATGCAGAATCTTTTCTATTTTAACCACAGGGGACAAATATGCTGCTTCTGATGTGAAAGCCTTGGTAAAGGGTAGACTTATAAAAGATGCAGATAGAATTTTGGCCTGTTCCATTCTTATGCAGGGAGGTCAAATCTACTTTAGTGGTATTGTTGCTGCAGCCATGAAGAAATTAGTATGTTGTCATCATTTTAATGTTATACATATTAACATAGTAATTATGCTGCATACAGTGATATACCAAGATGTATACCCACTTGTGGGAAGCTACATTGGTACACATGTACCAATATCAATTAAATGAATCCTCTTAGATAATATGCATGATAATCAAAAGGGAAATTCTACAAATAACTTTATATCTGTCCATAACTATATGCCAAGTACTGGTAGGTGAAATATTGCTGACAGTGATGTTCAGTCATATTCACCTAACCTGTTATAAAAATATTGAATTTATAGTAAATTTTCCTTTTTATAATGATGGATAGATTAAAATGTCTAAATTCATTAGTCTAATTATTTGACTTGTTTATAATACATGTATATATTAACAAAAATGTGAATTATTGTGTAAATTCAAAATCTTTTTAGGTGACATATAACTATAAAATCAAAATTGAAAAAGAATCTGGTGACCCAGTTAACTCGGAATGTGAGTGTCCATCAGGAAAGGGGCCTCATGGGACCTGCAAGCACCTGGCAGCAGTATTTATAGTCCTGGAGGAGTTTGTACAGACAGGAAACCTTTCTATCCAGAAAACCTGCACTGAAAACTTGCAGACATTTCACAGACCCAAAGCATTATTTAAAGGTGTGTGTCTTTGGAATAAAAGGATATATCAATGCATGGATGTGAAACTGGATAATACACATTTTTCTGTTAATTAAAAAAAACTTAATATAAAATTTATATTAAGTTTTATTTGAATTAACAGAAAAATGTGTATTATCCAGTTTCATATCCATGCATTGATATATCCTTTTATTGATATATCCATTCAAAATGAAGGAAAATACAAATGTGTGTACATACTGTATGCACAAATGTTGGCTATATAAGAAATAATCAATATTTAAAATGTGTGTTGTTTTGATTATACAGTACTTCTTTTGCAGTGATTGAGAAAGTTGGTTTTGAATTCATAATCACTCAATGAAGAGAATATTTACTTGTATTGATAAGGTTTGAATAATGTTTTAAAATGCTGTCTTAGGTTCTCCTGTAAAAGTAGAAGATATGAAGACATCAAGGTCCAACATATGCTTTGATGACCCACGTCCACTGAAATACCGATGTATGGAGGGATATAACGATCATGTGAGAAATGTGTTGATCAACTATATGTCGGACTCCAATACGGAGATGGCCTTCAAATACTTAATGCCTAAAGCTGACTTGCAGGTATAAAGTACATGTACATAGTATACTTTTACATGAAGCATCATTATATTAGGAGCTATTTTTATCTACTCTAACACTATTAAAATATTTTGGGAGAGGGCTCATATAGGCTAAGCCCAATCCCATAAATTTTTCAAATAAGTATTTTTTTAAAATTTTATTAGGTCACCTGAATCATTCAGGTGACCTATTGCTATCTGTTTTTGTCCGTCGTCGTGCGTTAACATTTGAACATTTTCAGCTTCTTCTCTGAAACCCCTGAACCAATTTCAACCAATTTTGGCATGTAGCATCTGTGGGTAGAAGGGAACAAAAATTGTGAAATTCGTGGTCCCTGCCCCCCTGGGGCCTGAGGGGTGGGGCAAAAACCATCAAAATGAGTGTAATTTTAAAAAATCTTCTTCTTTACTCCTGGACATCAAGAAGCCAAACTGTGGGCATAATTATAATGAGCGTTGAGCCCTCTACCAAAATTGTGAAATTCATGGCCCCTGGGGCAGGGGTTCTTGTGTTAGGGTGGGGCTCTATTGGTCATATAGTGAAAATGTAGAAATTCTTTGAAAATCTTCTTATATTGGTTTTATCTATGGAGTAAATAACCCTTTTCTTTATGATGTCTCAGACCTAGGTTTTTAAAAAAGGATTATTGATTGAACATAAAAATGACACATGTACTTCATGACCACATAGCTATTCAATGTTTCTTCCATCCAAAAGTAAAATTCTTATATTTAAACACAAACCTAATTCAAACATTGGAAGGTTGTTACATGATACTCAGGTGACCTATAAGGCCCCTGGGCCTCTTGTTTTTAACTCACCTGAGCTGAAAGCTCAATTGAGCTTTTCTGACTAACTGTTGTCCATCATCTGTATGTCCGTCTGTAAACTTGTCACATTTTCACCAGAACCACTTTCAACCAAAATTGGTCTTGATAAGGATAAAAGTTTTAAATGGGAATATATACGGAAAATCTTTGAATATGGGCCATAGGCCTCTTGTATTTCACTGACATCAAGTTAGTGTGAATAATTTTTGTCATCTCTACAGTAACATTTCTTTGTATTTATAGGCAGCAGTTCAAGACCATGACTATTTGAAACAACCATACACAGAGTACTGGATAGATGAAGCATTAAAGGTTACTATTATTTTATGTCCCTTCTGTCTGTCTGTAATTTTGTTATGCTCTATGAAGCTGCAATACATTGCCTTTCAATGTTGTTGAATTCACCATTATGGTTTCAAGCATTGCCTCAGGGATTGGGGTCAAGATATAGGACATCACAAAATTTGTCTTTTTGTGTAGATTTTTATTTATATGTCCTTTTTCTAAGCAGAACTTGATATTAAAGATAAATATAAACAGAGATTTTAGTTTATAAACTAGAAAACAATCAATAGTATTAACCAGATTGCCATCTTTGTATCTTTAATTCACAAAAATAGAAACTACTTTAGTTTCAAATTTAATGGGTGCAACTTGTTTTAACACAGGTAGACCGTAGCAGCATTAATGCAATTGAGAAGGCGACTCGGGGTCAAGCTACAAACAAAAAGTGGTTCTCTGAAAGAAGTTGGAGGATCACGGCTTCGAGATTTGGGGAAATTTCCAAAATTACACCAAGAAGAAATATTAAGAAATTGTTACAGCGTATGCTAAAATGTAAATCAATAGATACTGCTGCAACTTTGCATGGTAAAAACTACGAAAAAAAAGCTCTAAAGGCATTTGAAAAATATGAATGTGTTAAAACTAAACAGTGTGGACTGTTCATTTCCCACGAGAGACCTTATCTTGGTGCATCCCCAGATGCTGTTGTTGATAACAAAGGTATTGTTGAGGTGAAATGCCCATTTACAGGTCGAAAAGACAAAATTTTACCTGGGAAGAACTTTTCATTTCTGCAAACTAATGAAGAGGGACAAACAGTATTGAGAAAAAGCCATCCTTATTATGACCAAATTCAAGGCCAGTTGTACATAAGTGGACATTCTTTGTGTTATTTTGTTGTTTATACATTTTCTGACCTTTTTGTAGAGAAACTTTTTATTGACCAAGACTATTGTGAAAATGCTTTGATACCAAAGTTGGAGTTGTTCTATGTAAAACATTTTAGGCCTTCCATTGCTGCAAATGTGTAAAGTGTAATGCAATCTTCCACCTTTGCCTTTATATATATAGGATCTCCCATGATTTCTGGTTTGATATGATATATATCCAACTCATTGTGTGTTTTCTATCCCTGAGCTTCGTCACACACAGCATAGGAAAACAGTGTGATAATTAAAATATATGTAATGGGTAGATACAGAAAACGTGATAAGATATTATAATACACAAGGTGAACAACAGATACATTGTGTTCGAGTTTGTTTCTTATATCTGGTGGAATAATCTTGTGGTAGAACAGTTGGGTACGGATTAAAAAAATTCTAACACAATTGTCAGGTTAAATTAGCAAAACTTGTCATGGTTCGCTGAAAAAAATGAGTTGTCCTTTCTACCAAAGACATACTGTATATATGTTTATTTCAGCACATATACACACAGGGCTTTCAATAAGGGGCGATAGGAAGCAATTTTTTACCGTTTCAATTATCAGAATTTGCCACTTCAAATTTCATAATTTGCACAAGAAACTATTGGACATTATTCTAAAATAGCTTATATTTAAGTGGAGAAATTTACCACCTTACTTTAAAATTATTGAAAGCCCTATATGTGTTTTGTGGGGATAACAAAGAACATTAGCTTTGCCAGTCTAATGAAAAATTTATTTGGCTATAAGAAAAAGTCATCAAACCTCACTCAAATGTATGTATGATATACTAATATTCAACCAGTCAAGTAGCAAGGCATTTAGATGCATGTATTCCAACCTACATTATTAATGAAACAAAATGGAGTGTTATGGTCACTTTGTGAACTTGAATGACTGCTGACCATTGAGTGTGTTAGAAACCTATGCATATTTTAGGCAAATTTATCGACAATACTGTTTCTGAAGTTTGTAATGGCAAAACATACAAATAAGATCCGAGATGCAAGTGGCACTTTACTCTGACATAGTTCTCTTTTCAAAATTTTGAACTTCTTGGCTAAACCAATGACCCTCTCAATATGTATCCTCTTAGATGCCACTCTCCTATCCCTAACAATTTCCTCTGGATCTAATTGTGATCTTCCCTTTAGCATGGTGGGAGTATTCACATACACATCTTGAGATGCAAATAAGTCCTGAACCATAATACCACGATCAGCCATAATGCTGTCACCAGGCTCAAACATATGCTTATCTGGTTTTAGTAAGTCTGACCTTTCAATGATTTGGCGGTCACTAGTAGATCCACCAAAAGCATCAGAAATGTAAGAAATAGCTCCACGAGGGGTACAACCAATCATGGCCTTGACTGTATTTCTGTGCTTGTAAGTTGACCACGTTGTAGCCTGGTTATTGACATTAGAGGGCTTCTGAATTGGGCATTCAGTTGCATCTAAAATAACTCTTGTGCTTGGAAATTTCTCATAAAAATTTTGAGGCATGTGATCTTGGACAATTTCCTTAGATGGCCAAATTTGAAGTTCTTTAAGCTGAAAAAACATAAAATTGATCCAGGTAGTTATAACTCTACTTACTGTTGCAATTGAAATTTTGAACAAAAGTGATAATTCGAAATCTTCCTTGCCTTGTCTCAGTTTCATAATAGTGAGAAAAAGCTGATTTTTTGGAGAAAGAGATGAACACTGATAGCTCAGCTCATCAACACTTGGACCTAAACAGTAGTAAAATGCCATGAAGTGGTTATAGTCATTGAAACCAGTATAGTAACTGACAGCCTTCGGATTTAACTCAAAGTTTTCAATGCTATAGGCATCCATACAAGACAAGTTGCATTGGATCTCCTTGTCTAAAGCTGCTGGTTCTGTCTGTAATTCACACTGCTCAGCTTCTCCACTGTCGTCCTCTACCTCTACCTCCATCTGAACCTCTGGCACTGCTGGCATTTGTGTACACAACCTTTTCTCCAGTCGCAACCTCCTTGGACTGCTTTCTTCCATCTGTGACTTACCCAGAAAGTTGAACACAGATGGAATCGCACCTTCAATCAATCTGGATCTCTCGCCTAAAACAGAAATAATAGAAATCATACACCATACTATAGGAGAGAAAAACATGTTACGACCAGGATGGGATTCGAATTTGGAACCAATTCCTTACAAATAAATGGCAAATGTTCAACATACATAATCAGTGCTACTGGACCCAAAGATCTATAGATTCTTTTGACTTTATTTCAATAGAAAAAGTTAAATGAGCTTGTATTATTTAGGAAATATTTTAATTTATGATTTAAAGTATAATATAGGTTGTGATATGAGATAATAAGTTGCTGTAATGTAAATACTAATTACCTCGTCCGTGGCAAAATTCTCTGAAACAGAATAAAACAAACCACAAAGCAACAGAACTCACAATACAAAAAATAACATCAACATAATTAAGCAATTAATTAAAATGATTAATTTTATTATTCAACTTGGTTCAGAAGGTAGATTGTATTGGGTATATGTGTCTCTTGGATAGCCAACTGAATGAACTCATTCCTTCAAAATATATCCACGTAAGTGGTTGTAAAAAAAAATTCTTTAATAAAACTTGCTTGTCAGTCTTCGTTGGACAACATTATTGTAAACATAAATACAGGTTTTACCAGAAGTATTGAAAACTAACAACTAACAAGACGTATTCCTTAAAAATAATTATATCAATTTACCTAACAGGGTATCCTTATAATCCGATGGTTTAAAGTGTCGCCTGCAAACGACGGAGTCTGGTGTTGGATGCCATAATCGTTTCTTTTCGTCCATTCGCTTTATGGCGACGCGCCATTTTAATATAAGGGACTCTGATTTGGGAAATTTGTGCCCTCCATATCCGTTGCACTCGGGCACACAGCAGTATTTCATTTTTTTCAATTTGTAAACAAGTTATCGTAATTTGAGTAAATAAATCCACAAGAGCAAAGCGAAAGCAGAAGTCACGTGATACCCCCTAGATCACGCGCGCCATCTAGTGACCGAATTTACGTGCAACAAAATTATTGTCTGTTGACGTGAGGCAAAAGTGAATCAAACGTGACATCAGTTATACTTGGTCTTTTATATGAGCGATTTCCATGACTGCGTTTTCGTCTTTGGGTATTGGGAAAGAGTCCCATCACATTGACGTTATTTCCTTGTGGACTAGTAAAATTTCCCACATCATAACATTATCATTGCATCCATATGGAAATGCAGTGCCTAGGGTCCTGATCCAGTGATCTTCTCGTTGTCTACGAAAAGGGGTGCTTAATGTAGGATTGTTTGTGTGATGGTGAATTTTTTCTAAAATCCTTACCCTCATGGACAAGATGGAGTGGTCCGGTGCGTTAATATGCTTGTAAAGAAGTTGGTTACCACCATTATTAATTTGAAATCTGTGCCCCGATAGTTAACAAAATTAGGTCTATATTAATTGATCTTGTTTAGCGACTCTCGAGAGAATTTTTCACTCATATGGAGACGTCATCGAGACCGGCGAAAGGCTTCAAATTTAGGCCTATGCTCGGCGCTTACGGCCATTGAGCAGTGAGAGTTCTTTAGCGTGCCAAACCTACTGTGACACGGGACATCCGTTTTTAAGGTCATCTCCGAGGACCCGTGTCATCACACCTGATGCCGATCGTTTGGCGATGGAACTGTCACTACTTGTTTTAGGACTGTCGCGGCCGGGATTCGAACCCGGGCTTCCGCATGCAGGGCGAACGCTGTAACCTCTAAACCACGGCGGTAGATCTATATGAAAGACAGGATATGATTATAATCTACCGATTATAAACTCTCCCAAACGAGAGTATAAAAGCTGTATCAAAGTGGCTTTTTCTGAGTACTACAATTTTCCTCCCTTGACAAAATCTATGCCAATTTTAATTTCATTAAAAAAAACTATCTAGATCACGATGGCTTTGATTTGAACCCCCCCCCCCCCCCAAATAATCATCTATTTTCTTCATTCAGTGCACATATTTGATACTGGTCCTCTGAGTGTTAAATGAAAGATTTATTGATATCTGTGTATTGTACTAACACCCAACCTTCAAAATACAAAGTACTCCTGCTAGGCACCTGATCCCACCTCTGGTGTGTCCAGGGGTCCGTGTTTGCCCAACTATCTATTTTGTATTGCTTGTAGGAGTTGTGAGATTGATCACGGTTCGTTATCTTCATCTTTCATCAGACCTAGGGTATATCCGGTTTTCACATGATAAAGCCTTGAATATGAAGCATAGAGTTTACATGTATCTTTTAATCCATGATAATTTACATTTGAAATGTATATTCCATATCTAAGTAACACGTTCATCTCTAAGATGATGTAGTTAGCTTATTATTCGTAAATTCTATGAATTCCATGTCACTTTGACTACCTATTTTAAAAATTGAAGTTGGACACCATTATGAACGAAAACCATGCATCAAAAAGTTTATGCCTGATTGATTCTAATAGAGTGGTATACTATAATGAAATAATAATAAAGAGGTAATTTATACCTATTAACAACACCCTTTGGGAGATTGGGGTAAGCGGGGGATATTCTTAGTGATCATTGCTCACAGTACCTCTGGTTTGTATCAATAACTGTAAAGTTTATGTACATCCACCGCCGAACACTTGTTCTCCATCGCCGAACATCTGTATAGTAGGCCTACAACCGACCACTTAAGAATGTCAGTAAAATTTGATTTATAATATGAGAAAAAATATAATGTGAATTTAATATATAATGATATCATTTATAGATATAAGGAAATACATGAATGCTTTATATAATTGTATGAATGAGGATGTCTGCTAATGCCACTTGTAATTTTTGGGTGATTATGAAGAAAGCAGAAAGAAAAATTCATATTGTGACATCATTGCCCAGCTCAAACCACGTGGAGGTATCCTCATATGAGCCAAATTTTGAATAAAAAATTAATTTAAACCTAAAGGAAAAAAGAGCCTAGATTTTTTTTGAATGAAAAATAAAAATTTGAGCCCAAAGAAAAAACAGCAGCCTAAACCTTTTTTTAATCAAAGAATAGAATTTTGAACCAAGAGGAAAAAAAAGCAGCATAAAATATTGTTCGAAGAAAAACATTAACAATAAAGAGAAAAAATAACAAAAACAGCCTTAAAAATTAACATGCTTCTTGACGGATACAAATTAAATGACCTAAAGATAAAAATATATTTATTACTAAAAGAAGAGAGAAAATCATTTTTTTTTAAATAAAAAAATAAGTTAAAATCAAAGGACCAAACTAGAAAAAATCTAATGTTAAAGAAGAGAGAAAACCATAGTTTATTTGGGATTTTTAATGAAAAAAAAAATATTTCAAGGCAAAAGACCGAACCATAAAATATGAAACAGAAGAAACAAATTAATCTAAAAAGAAGAGAAATTTAACGTACTTAAAAAAAATCTTTTCTAAAAGATAAAAAGTAATATAAAGCCCAAGGACCGAAACCACAAAACATACATTCAATAACAAAGGTTTATTATTATATACCTGCTTATCTACACCATAGCTATATAAGATATGTACAATGAGAGAGAGAGAGAGAGAGAGAGAGAGAGAGAGAGAGAGAGAGCACTAAAACGAAATTAAATCTACTAAACACAAATTGATTTTTTTTTTATCATATACTATTAGTTTTCTTTGTTGATACGGATTGATACATAAGGGTCAGATTGTATTTGGTGAACTGTTCTTATCGTGTCAAACACGACGCCCTACCAGAGCCCAGACTCAGCTCCCCCATGCAATCTAACATGTATACCTACGCTATAGGTCCTAGGACCTCTTAAATTTTTAAACACTGTACAGTAAGGGTCCATAATCAGAATCATCGTCGCGTGCTCGTTCTTTCCACTCTGGGTCTTTTCCTCTGCAGGTTTCGTTGCCACGGATTTAGCTTTATTTACAACTGCATACTGTCCATTGGATGATGTCACCATTTGCGCCTTCCTTTTTCTAGATTGGTCTTTAACGAACTTGTCAAATATGGCATCCTTTTCTTCTTTCCCCATACATCTCCAAACTTGGTCCGGAATAAAGTAATGTCTCTCTGATGGCGATAAGCAATAATCCCCGTGACCATGGAGACTATCTCTCACATGAAGAAATTGGGTGATCACGCAGTCATGTAATTTGTTGATCAAGTCTGGAGTTGATTGAGGCCTCCAGTTTACAGCAACTTTTAAAACTGATTTATACTTTCCGAGTTGTTATTTGTCCATAGTTTTTGTCCAACTTCGTCATTGTCTCGTCTTGGTAGATTGACAAAAGATTTTAAACGCGGTTTCACTTGCTTATCAAAGTATTCTGCTAGTTTTGGGTATTTGCGTAGGTCGTCCTTCAATGCCGTTGCCTTTTCTTCAAACAAAATGGTGGTGTCTGCATCTACAAGTCCATCGGGTCCAAAAATAATGTCCATGAGGCGCAAACGTTCCTTACTGTCAATCCCTATCCTGTCTTGCATGTAATGCTTTAGATTGTCCTTTAAATGTTTAGAGCATAGTCGTCTGGTGGCGTTTGGAAATGCGGATTCAATGGCTTTGGTTAGCGCTTTTTTATCGTCTGATCCGAATGTCAAGTCCTCGTTAATTCTCAATTCTAAATAGTCTAATTTGAATTCTGCTGCCATGAAAGAGAAGAAACTGTTGTACGTCCGGAAAGAGGCGTCCTTGTGAAGAAAGTAGAGGTCCAATGAATATCGGTGGTTCTTTTGTATCTTTTTTGAGAACACGAACACTTTTGTAAACGAGTCCCGTCACGAAAAAACTCCCAAGACTGAATGTTCGATCTATGCCTACTGTTCCAACCTTTTTGGAAAGAAAATTTTTGAAGTCCACCATTTGTTCCTCAGTATAGCAAATAATGGATGGTACTTGGTCTTTCTTGTGTATGATTTGTTGTACAAACGGATGATCATTCATCATGGCCAAAACCTGCAAAGTTTTATCGGTGATGTTGTTTGATGACGTCGGAACAGTCTTCTTATGTTGTCTGGCCTTGGTATTTTTTATCTGTCGGGTGTCGCGCGGTGCTGTCATTGAGTCATTTATTTTCATCTATAGGAATACCTCTTTTGGTTTGATGCTATTGTATGACTGTATTTGTCGTATAACCGTTGGATTTGTCCGAATTTTTTCTCTGTCCGTCAAAATATATGTTCCAGTATACTCGAACATAGCAACGTCTGACAATGAACTGTTGTTTGCGGCTTTAAACCATGAAACATGTTTCTTGAACATCTCATTTGATTTAAGCACGGTCTCATATCGATGCATTTCGACGATGCAAGGTGAAGATAACGAACAGTGATCAATCTCATAACTCCTACAAGCAATACAAAATAGATAGTTGGGCAAACACGGACCCCTGGACACACCAGAGGTGGGATCAGGTGCCTAGGAGGAGTAAGCATCCCCTGTTGACCGGTCACACCCACCGTGAGCCCCATATCCTGATCAGGTAAACGGAGTTATCCGCAGTCTTGGATACTGTCCAAAAATTGTCACTCAGTAAATACAGCTGTACATGTCCTCTCCCTTTGGAACTGTGCCATACGCCAGTCGTCATAATAAGTCCGTTTGTTGTTGCTGGTGCTACCGCTTGTGTTTTTAACGAGAAACGATGAATTTGATTTATTCCCAGGGGGACATTCATCAAAAACATACTGCCTCTTGTTCATAAATTGGAAAATTTCTCTGGCAGAGAGAAACTTGCCATTTGGTAGTTTGTTGATGTTCAGCGGTGCTCGAAAATTGTCACTATCTCCATTAAATATTTTTTTAAAAAAAAGAGAATAAAATGCATACATACAAACGTAGTACACTTGCAGTAAAAAAAAATGATATTAATATCAAATCCGTCTATGATGACATGGTGGTTTGCAAGTATTTATGATACATGGTACATTTACTAAAAATGAAAGCCATACACCATGTTATCAATGGCACAAATATGTTTAAGAGAAATGAATATTAAAAGATGCTGTGGATCAGGTTAAATATATATGTACGTATGTTATACATATACATTAAACTGTTTTCAAAATAAAAACTAAAAGTATTATGTGAGATGATGCAACTTTGATTTAAATAAATTATGATAGTGTATGAAAGGTGTATTAAGGTATTCCATGTATAATGAAAGGATAATGAACAGTTTTGAAGGATTTAGATCAACATAAATGTTTATTGTTAAATAATGATGAAAGTGAAGCAGATGAAATTCACATGACTGGTAAATGATTAGAAGCTGACCTTTTTGCACTTTAGACTTTTTGGAAGAGTTGTCTGCCCTTTGTAAAATCAAGAAAAATCTAATTTTCTAAAAATGTGTGTGGTCAATGATTAATTTTATTTCATATTTTCACTAAGAGAAAGTGTTTGTAACTTTCTACCAAGAGATTTGTGTGAAAATATAATTTCTTTTTAAAATATTGTAATAAAACATGCTTTTCCCATATACTTCAATGTTAAATCCTAGGTGAAATAAATCAAGCAGTAAACAAAATTTTGAAAATTCCTACGGTGGATTATTTTTATTTGATGAACCCTTCAAAATGATACCATGATTACAAAAATTCCACCATCCATTTATTAGATATGAAATATGGTCATTACACATTGAATACCTTAAATGGAACCTTTCAACAATTTTTGTACTAATTACTTTAAACACTCCATTGTGGAAACTTAAAATCTTTCCTTCCCATGCAATGTTTTCACCACTGTCATCTATCCATGTATGAATTATTTCTTTATTAATTAGTTCTTTTGAGGTCACTTGGTTAACATCACATTCATCCACTTCTGACTTCCTTATATTTAAAAGCATTATTATTATTATAAAGCATATATTAAAAGATTGTCTTTCAACTTGATAAAATCAAAGGTCTTTCGTTTAGAAGAGAATAAATGTTTATGATCTTTGCTTATATTAAAAATTGTCTTGTATATATTGATTTGAGTTTTTAATGCACAGTTTTTCTTTCTTTGTCTTCAGTTTTTCCAATTCTTTGTTGATGGTGTCTTCATTCCCCCATAATTCATATGTTTGTAAATTTTCTATCGCTTTATCTAGTTCTTCCTAGTCTGTTTGTCCTTCTTCCTCCTTGTTTCCTCCTCTCTTTGTTTTAATAAATATAAATACTTTTTGAATAATTGTTCCTTTCTCTTCTTTTCTAGTTCCATAAAATTTCTGTTTTCTTTCCTTGAACTGTCAATGATACATTTCTTCTCGCTTTCATTTTTTTTCAGCTAGCCACTCATTAGTTTTATTTCCATTAAAAATAATTTGACTCTTCATATTATTTACATTTGAATTGGGTACATGTAATTTAAAATTTAATTGGCCCATTAATCTTTCCACAGATATATTGTTTGAAGTACAGGACAAACATTCTCTTAAAACTTCACAATTTACATTAAAATATTTCCCACCTGTCAAAAATTCACTAAAAAGTTTCTGAACTTTGTCCTTTAAAACACAAGAAAACCTTTTCAAAAATACACATGTAAGATCATCATTAAAAGACACATTTCAAATAAAAATTCTGCAGTTTCATCATTAAAGAGTGGCACATAAAAAAATCTTAATTCATGATTCATTGCAAGAGAAGGATTTTCATAAAATGAATTTAAAAGGAATGAAAGTCTCTGAAAGACAGTGCCCATCTTTAAAATATCCCCACTTTCTGAAGGTTTTACCAAATATGGTTCTGTAATAATTTTACACAAAATTACAAGAGCTCTTAAAATAAACCTTGTTTTGGAAAGATAAAACAATAAAATTCTGAATAAAAGTATTCGAACTTTTCAAAGACATAAGATATTGTAAAACAAGTTTGTGCATAAAAAAAAGTACCAGCAGCATTGTAAAAAGACCAATTGAATCTGTTCCCTCTAAAATTCATAAGAGGGATTCTGTCAACACCATGACTTTTCATAAAAACACTGGAGATATTTGGATTACCAGTCCCATCTTTAAAAAATAATTTCGAAACACACTTTAAAACAAACATTGTAAATGGCTCTTTACATGAACTTGTATAACCATCAAATTTTACATCAAGTTCTTTTTCTATATTAAAAATTTCTTGCACACAAACATCACAAAATTGTAAAAGTGGATGCATGGCACATTTAAAAGAATGAACATCATGTGAAACTTCTTTGGATAAAATATTTTTAACTTTCTGCTCAGTAACACTTCTATCAGTCATAAAACATGAAACTGTGTTTAAAATATTGTCCTCGTTTCCAATGTCAGATAAAATCTCCTTAACAGCACTCGCATACGTTTCTCCCTTACCATCACACACCTCTCTCACACCTGCAGTAAAAAGTTTTTTCCCTGGGTTAAATTGTACACCATAAAAATGTCTACCTTTTTTTGTTGTTGTTGCATCTCTACGCATTGTGGTATTTTCAGATTTAGAAAGTTCTTCATTAACATGATTTCTAGCAACAATACCCATTTCACTTGTTAAAACCGCTGCTGTACTTTTACATGGAAGATTCTGAACATGATTATTAAAAATTTCTAAAACTGCTTCTATAAAAGGTGAAATATGTTGCAACCCAATATTTCTGCTACGAAAAATATAATTAAGATTTCGCAATTTAAAGTTGTAAGGTCTACCCTTTGTACAATCTTTAAAATCAACATTTTTATTCACTGTAATAACATTTTCATCAGATATAAAAAAAAAAAATTCAGATAATAAATCATCTATATCTGCTTTCAAATCTTGAATGTAGGATTGGAGAGTATTGCACTGTACAGATTTGTCTTTTGTCTCTTTCTGTTTAACCAAAAAATCCACTTTGTCTGGCAATTTCTTTATTTTTTTCTGAATGTCTTTTCATTTTTCTATTTGTATTTCTAATTTTAATGTTCTTAATTCTATCTCTCAGCATTTTGTTTTCTCTTTGTAAATCTTTGATGGTTATATTCTGTGATGTACAGTTGTTGATGGGTGAACACGATTCCAAGGATGATGACAACAGTGGCAGATGAAGTAAGTTTTGTGGATGATGTTACATATGTAGTTGTAGGAGTAAAATCCATGGAAGATCCAGCGTCTTTCTTTGCTGACTTTGATTTTGGTAGTTCAAACACTTTTCTTTCGTATTCTCTTGAGTCTTTCCTTATCTGTGTATTTCTTTAATCTTTCAGATTCCCTTCCGATTTTCTGTATCTTCCTAAGTAAACTTATGCGACACATATTTTTGGTTTCAACATTTAGGGCGTTATAAATGTCTCTTTGTATAGTCCTGATGTAATTGGAGGTGCCCTCATGTTTTTTTTTAATATTCGATATACATCCGAATATGTCAAAGACATAGCTGTAATTATTATCAACTGTGACAAGAAACGTGATGTTAGATTTTACCATATGCAACATATGGCTCGCGCTGCCCATCGCATTTTGCGATTTTTCAGGTAAAAATGCGACAGAAATTCCGGAAATGCGACACGAACATTTCGTATTTTAGAAATCGCGGCGCCATCTTGAATTTCAGCTGTTGGCATCTAAACATCCTCGGGGCTGTTTTACCTGTGCAGAATGTGGATACCCTGTCGCGTGTGAACAATAGACTTAGGGGTGTCTTGTTTATTTAGCAGTTTACACAAGACAAGGTAGGTGTGAATGAAATGAAATTTGCACGTGCGAGTACATATCGTAATGAATTAAAAATAAAGTATTCTGTATACTGGGGAGCTACCCGTTTTGGACTGGGTGGAATAAACAACGTGTGATTGTGCACACAAGCTACTCAGTGGAAGATACTTCGGTGTCAATAAAAACATACAAAATTTAATTTGTCAGTTCATCATAGTACAAAAACAATTTCATCTAGAAAGTTAAACTATTGAATGTTCAGCTACATTGTACATTTTCTAATCCATTTGACGGTAGTATAGTTTATAAATGAAGGAATGTTGGGAAATTTGCATAATTCTTTAGGTCTTTTGTTTGATATATTTGGAAAATGGCCATGAGGAAATGCAAAATTGTAGGTTCTTCTGAAATTGCTATGCTGTCATCTTTTGACTTCACATTATCGTAAGCCATTTAAGATTTCAGACTTCCTTAGTTCCCTTCTTCACTACATGATGATATTCACTGAAGGACCACCTTGTCATTCTGGATTTCAAGATGAAAACAGGATTCTTTGAAAAATGTGATGTTGTGAAACTATGATGATGTGTTATGTATTACAGTAATTAATCTTCAGTAACTTTGTCATCTGACAGTGACTTTTTATAGAGTGCAAATTTAATGTTAATGATGAGTATTATATGTCATTTACACTACTAACATGATTAATAAACATATAGAAACTCATTTCTTGTCTTTGTTTAATGTAGTCAATCATAGGCTATGAAATACTCCTAAAACTTTTCTGGTATGAAATAGAATTAAGTCAACTTAGCCAAAGAAAACCCAATATTTTAAAATAAAACCATGATTGTGCTACAATATCATCTAGACTAACTGAAAAGCAATCTGCTGAAATACAATTTTCACAATATCATAATAATAGTGATTTATGATAAAAGCTGAACAAAGCTGTGTTGTAAGAATGATCAGAGACAGATATATGATATGTTGTATATGCCCTCTTGAATAATATACATGGAATATAGATCTACAGTAAACGGTATGAGTCGATGCATGCACGCCAGGTTGCGCCACAAAATTTTGGTCCAGTGTGTTATTATTTATTTATTATCAAAGAAAAATGGTGATTATCGATGTTTGTTTGAGCTATTTTATTATTAGATTTGATCTTGGTAGAGCACATATTGTTACTGTAGCTGAATGGGCAATACAGTTTTGTGTAACTCTTAAGAAGTAGGTACAGTTTCTAAAGTCATCTGGCCCAAAATATCGATGATTTCACTTGGAGCTCAAACCCTGGCATTCAAATAAGGAATAGATTAGCAAACCCAAAATTCGCTCAATTTGATCAGCAACATGATTTGTGCCAAATGACAAGAACATGAAGTTGGCATAAAATTGCAAAAATGCCATTTTCAATGAAAATATCCACAAATTCATGTGGTTTTCCTTTCAGAAAACATACAGCGCATGCGTCGAGCAAATTCATATTCAAGCATGTTTTTCATCTTAAAATAATACACAATATATATATAATTTTCATTTTGCTCGACAAATGCGCACATCTTTTCCTGAGCAATAATCTGTATGACATTTTACAGTTTTCAGGCTTATTTTGAGAAAAAGGCGGGAAATGTCTTGTTCGTGATGTCATAATTCTATCCATTTAGGAATATCATTCTGATTTTGTTGACATAGTATACCTGGCATATATTTTACTTTCTTAAAACGCTGATTAAGTTTAATTCCAGACACATTTTATAGAGAGAAAATTTTTGGGCCTTTTTATATAGACAATCGTACCTTGTTCTTTATATGTTGTTAAGACGAATACTCATGTTGTATAGGTAACTTGTAAACAATAATTACATATGCATATCCGTTAAATTATAACCTAATGGGACAATGGTGTTTTACATCCCCGCTGTTTTATTGGAATGTTAATGATCGCTCAGTTCGCTGCAGTGTGGAAGAGTAGCGTTCCATTTCATGGGAAATTATTTAATTTAATGCTGTGATAAAAGAATATTACAATGCACATGTGAAGACAATTGCACATGTACACAAATACAAAACATGTACAGAAATACAAAACATTTATACACATAGTACACATGAAGATACAGATATACACATAAATGACTGACATATAACATACAGTGTATGATACTTTAAACTAGTTACGTTTACCTTATGTGGTAAAATCTTTCACAATGTCAGAGTCTTGTCAATTGTATGCCTTCTCTGCAAACTGTAAATATTTTATCTAAAATAAATAAATCATAATATGTTATACATTGGACCTAATAAGTTGCACTATGGAGCGCCAAATGAACAAAAACTCAAATAATTCAAGATATCTTTAATTATTTGTAGATATCTTCAATTCATTTCATGTCTGCAACAATTCAATTAAAGAATTAATGCTAAGAAAGGGCATAACTCCCACTGTGACAATATTTTCCACTCGGACACTGGATCCTACGTGTTGCACCATGTATCGGCAAATGAACGAAAACACAAATAATTGAAGATACCTTTAGTTATTTGTAGATACCTTCAATCCATTTCATGTGCAACAATTCAATTAAATTCAATGCTAAGAAGGGGCATAACTCCCACAATATTTTTCACTCTGACACAGGTTCGGTATATTTATCCATGAGTATGGCAAACATATGACCAAAATGAACTGAACAAACCTGCACAATCATTTTATATGATATAAATGAAGCAAATAAATACTTATAATAAGGTGATATTTCGTTTCAGTTGACCTTTAACTTCTTATCTACCATACAGTTCATCCCTACTAACACACTGTTGATAAGTTCACTGCTGCAGCTGATTTGATGGTTAACTACCAGAGATAATTTGCAGCGAGAGAGAAGGGAATGGTTATCTGTATGGTGTACATGTACATATTAAAACTAAATTACTGCACATTAATTGAATTCTGGATAGTATTAATTGTTCTGCTGAATTGATGCATCCTATAATTGAATTATTGCTCTCTTTGAATTATTTGATATCAATAATTGGATTGATGCACCCTATAATTCAATTGCATATAAGAGAGAAATAACTCAATTAATGCATGCATCAATTCAATTTATACAAAAGCATTGTAAATATAGATATCTTCATTTTAAAAAACGAGATCATCAAATCATTTATACTGAACTCCAATCAAAATTTTGCAAGCAATAATTCCACCATAATATCGAGAGCAATATTTGATTTTTCCATACATCTATCACAAGAAAGAGAATGAAAGATAAAAATAGTTTGTGAATTTGCTGAGAATTGCGAAGTAACTTACTAGTAAGATAATATTCAACATTAGCTACAACAAAAATTATTAGATGGTTGTGGGGGAGTCAAATTCAAATAAAATGTTTGTGTATAGAATTATTTATGCAGTCTAAATGTACATGTAGCTAAGTTGTCCTATTGTTTAGTTGGAGACATGTCTCCCACCGAATACATAAATGTAATTTTTCTTAATTCTATATCAATACATGAGGGCATGAGAGTACAACCTTATTAATGTTACAATACATTTATAATATAGTTCTGATAATGATATGATACTGGAATGATTTGAATTTCAGGTTGATATAATATGTGCAACAAAAATTGATGGCAAGGGTGACATGAATCAGAATGACAAGGATCCATATTCCTACTCCTCAATAATTCTATCATCACTGTAATCAGATTCATCAATGATAGTGGCATCAGTGACACATGCGGATCAGCCTTGGACATCACTGCAGGAATAGCTTCCTTGTTGTGTCTGCCAATAGCAAGGTACCAGCTTTTACAGCAGCTATGTGGAAACAGACTCCCACAATACAGGCACCAAATGGACACCTACAGTATCAGGCAGTTAAGTCAGAATTGGAAAAAACTGGATCCAAACAAGACTATTGCTTGGATGAAACATACATGTTTGACCCTTAATAACCCATGAAACTTCCAAGAGAAGTCCTGATACCATGGTTCTGTGTGTTTATGTCATTTGAAATATAGCTGTGGAGGTTTTCAAAGTTTTATCGGATTTGTTAATTAAAAGAATTCATATTTGATGGTTCAAATGAAAATCCGCATGTTGAATTGTGAATGTCATAATTTGTCTAACTTTTTGAATGAGTTCAAGAATGGCAGCCCTGATGACAAGTGTAGAGTCAAAAGTTAATTGTCCAAAACACCAGATCTGAATTCATCATCTTGGAACCACATGAATTGGACACTTTGCAGTTGGAATTATGATCGAAGAAATGCTGAAAATCTTGCAAAAGAGGGAACGACAAGTTTGGGTCCAAGGCACTTGCAGATATGCATGAGAAGAAGGTGTTCTATCCAGGTCTGGGGTGAATTACATAGCAATGTAATGCATTACATTACCATTAACTAGAAAATTTCACATTACCATTACTCCTATTTTGAAATGTAATGCATTACATTACCTGAGAGTGCATTACACTACTCATTTACACAACATACTGATATTAAATAAATGGTAGAAAAATATTTCTTGATAATGATTTAGGATTTTTAATTATAAAGTAACATAAGCACACAAAATATTCATCAATGTTAGGAAACACATCTAAGTTATTAATTGCATTTGACTGTCATCAATGTTTCAGTCAATCATTAATATAATGAATTAATCTAAATCTTCAAAATATCATCAAATATTTGAAGTAATGTACATGTAATGGAATATAATGTGCAGTACAGTATATTTTCTACAAGTAATGCATTACATTACCATTACTTGTAATACAAAAATGGTCCATATTTTGTATTGCTTGTAGGAGTTGTGAGATTGATCACTGTTCGTTATCTTCACCTTGCACCATTACACTGAAAATGGCTGTCATTTAGTTACTATTACGCATTACCAGTACCCCAGGCCTGCTTCTATCGAAAGGTTATTGAAATTGTCTGTGGAGGCTTTGTCTCAGGAAGTAGCCGAGATTGATTGTGACATTTTTGTTGGATGTGATACACATGTCTACACTTGCTACACAATATATCATGTGGTTTCAACAAGAAAGTTCCTGCTCAGGAAATGACAAATAGCTATGGATTCACATTTTTACTGACTTTTTTTTTTTACTGTACATTAGATTGGAAATTTTTTTTACTTTCCATTATCTTTTACTGATTCATACTTTGCAATAAAATCAACTCTGAAAATGGAGTATTTTGTTGTTGTTTTTTTCTATGAATTTAAAATATAATCTGTATCTTGCATATTTTCTTGCTGTTTGAGATGTGATTGCGCATTGATGTATTTATATTAAGGTACACAATTTCATGTTGAGTGTCTTGAAAGAAACAAAAATGTAGTTAACATTATCATTTTTTTTTTAAATTGTTTAATTAAATTTTTTTTATATACGGGTAGAATTTGAACCCTGATCTCCAACTTGAAAGACTGGCTATCTACCACTACGCCTATGACGTCACTCGCTCAAAATCCTCAATACATAGAGGCCTACTAGCATTATCTGGCCTACTAGTCCTAGTTAATGTTATTGCAATGGGATAGCGCTAAGACTATCCCACTTCTGACACCAAAAATTGTAATGATAAAATAGATAAAGATGTAGACTTGACAAATGAAACACAAAGATTAAAATAACTTGAGATGATGGTTTATTCAGAGGACTGATAAATTAATACCATTATTTACAATAAGAGAAAAATTTCACAATCTTATAAATATTATCTTAGATGAAAAACACCAAAAATATATAATAGCTTAGAAAAATGCTGCAGATATCCCCATAGATTATACTAGAAATAAATAAGTTAGTGAAATAGATTCTTGAAGAAAGGAAATTCAAAAATGAGATCGATTAATTAATAAATGAATCAGAGAAAAAACCTACGTCTAATAAAAAATCTGAAAAATGTCAAAGTCCCCGTCAACCGACGCTAATGAGTTTATATAGTACCGTTACTAAACGGTCCGTTACAATACAACGGAATCCGTTCTAAATCAACGGATAAACGGACCGTTGAAAATCAACGGAAAATAGTTCTGATAACTATTAACAAGAAAACATTACGTTACTTTCATAAAACATATTAAAACAAGATGTGTTTGTGAAACACAAATGCCCCCGATTATGGCCAATTCCGAAGATGGCGAAGGTCACAAGGGCAAATATCTTGGTACCAGTAGAAAGATCTTGTCAAAAGAAATGCTCATGTACAATGTGAAAGCTCTAATATTTTCCATTTAAAAGTTATGACCAATGTAAAACAATAAAAAGTAGGTCAAATGTCAAGGTCAAAAGGTTTAATAACAACGGAAAAGTTTAATCACAAGGAATACTCATGTGAAATATCAAAGCTCTATCACTTACTGTTCAAAAGTTATTAGCAAGGTTAAAGTTTTCAAAAAGTAGGTCAAACTCCAAGGTCAAGGTCACGGAGTCAAAAATGTTGATACCCACGGAAAGGTCTTGTCACAAGGAATACTCATGTGAAATATCAAAGCTCTATCACTTACTGTTTAAAAGTTATTAGCAAGGTTAAAGTTTGAGACAGAATTACAGACAGGACAAAAACAATATACCCCCCGATCTTCGATATCGAGGGCATAATAATATAAGTTTGATTCATTCGTAACTGTAAAATAAATTAATTACCTTAAAACTCATTATTCTTTCTATCCGTGAATGCAAGAATATCTCTTGGCGGATCAAAGAAGTTAAGCGGAAATAGACCATAATGCAATGCGCCGACATTAAAAATAGAACGAAAACTGTCTGCAGCCTAACAACATGTGTTTACAAGAAACAGGTAAAACAAGAGGTACGGTGAGCAATGCTCACTAAGAATACCCCCGTTTACCCCAATCTCCCAAAGGGTGTTGGTAATAGGTAAAACTTCAGTATTATGATCCAAAAGGTATCTAGGAACACAGCATCTCCATGCGATGAAAAAGGCCATTAAAGAATTTAAATGGAAACCATATTGCTACTTCGATGTCCAGTGCGCGTGACCTTTGACCTTTTGACCCCAAAATCGATAGGGAACATCTTCATCCCATGGGTAGTCCATATGTATGATATGGTGACTGTAGGTGGAAAGGATAACGCTTTAGAGCCCGGAAACCATATTGCTACTTCAATGTCCAGTGCGTGTGACCTTTGACCTCAAAATCGATAGGGAACATCTTCATCCCATGGGTAGTCCATATGTATGATATGGTGACTGTAGGTGGAAAGGATAACGCTTTAGAGCCCGGAAACCATATTGCTACTTCGATGTCCAGTGCGCTTGACCTTTGGACCCCAAAATCGATAAGGAACATCTTCATCCCATGGGTAGTCCATATATATGATATGGTGACGGTAGGTGGAAAGGATAATGCTTTAGAGCCAGGAAACCATATTGCTACTTCGATGTCCAGTGCACTTGACCTTTGGACCCCAAAATCGATAGGGAACATCTTCATCCCATGGGTAGTCCATATATATATGGTGACTGTAGATGGAAAGGATAATGCTTTAGAGCCCGGAAACCATTGCGTCTACAGACGGACGGACGGAAAACCCGATTCCAGTATACCCCCCCCCCAACTTGTTGCGGGGGGTATAATTATCTCCTTCTGTCAAATGGTCTCTTGGAATTAGTTTGATGCTGTGGATAAGTCCTCTTTCCATTGGAGTTAAATCTTCCTGTATAAGGTGACCGTGTCCTTCTCTCTTCTCTACCCTGCTGCTCACTTTGACATCTAATAGATCTTAATATATCAGTTTGTACCTGCATGTCGTGGTGGATATTCTGTAGGGTACTCTGAATATGGAACATGTGGCTCATCATGTCGTACATCAGCCGCGTTGGCGATTTGGACGTTCCTCTCTTGCGTTCTCCTGGCGACTCAGATCGCTCAGCTGAAGTTTTCTCACTGGATACACCTCCAGCCTCAGGTTGCTTGAGATCACCTCATTCACCTGTATTTGAATTTTCTCCGTGTTTCCCAGATTCTGGCTTCTTTGGTTCTGGAATTACTGCTGCCTCCACACTTGGCTCAGTACCTGTTCCATCTGAACCCTTCCTCTGAGCCGCCTATGTCTTCCCCCGGCAACATCTTTACCTTTCCAGATTTACTGGAACTTCAAGATCCCGTGCAGTACTATGGTTTTCTGGATGAGGAGACGGAGGGACTCCAGCTGTTACGTCCCCTTCCAGTCCTCTTGAGCAGACACAAGAACAGGTACTGAGCCAAGTGGAACGGAAATCTGCTGAACAGGTTTGGGTGAATACCTACTAGTAACAACAGAGACGGTGGGAGTTGAGCAGGGAGTAGAAGTAGGAGCAACTGATGAAATCGGCTGGAATGCTGAAGAAACCCCCGACTTCCTCTACAGCCTTAACTCCATCTCTGTTTTTGTGAAGATATTTTGCATCTGGTTCAGGATTCTTCCCATACTTAAGCAGGGACTCTCTTGCCTCTCTGTGCTTTGTATAATTCTTCACATGCTCCTCTAGTTTTTCTTCCTCATCTGTCTGAAAATGACAAAGGGAGCAGTAATAAGGAATGTCATCCAGAGGGATATGGTACTTGTAGACATGGCTGATTACGTATCGTTTTTCTCCAACTTGCTTATTACACAACCGGCACTTGTACGCTCTCCCTCTTTTCAGCAACTCTCTGTTGATCAAAGGGCTTAAACTAGCCATCTATTAATAAAATACTATATAGTAAAAGTTTATTAAAATGGCTTCAATATTTTAAAAGCAAATTTTTATGGATTTGCTTATACGTTCATGTGCAAAAAGAAGGGGTTATCTGCAGCTCCTAATTCCTATTTGATAAGATATGTACACAACTTTGTGTAATTCAAAGCTGAAAAATATTAAAGAAAGTTAAATTCTTCATAGAATTTTCTCGGGTTCTTCTTGGATCTTCTTGTAAACAAATGACCGATATCAGTCAAATACACTGTAGGTAAATTCTAAATATGAAATAAATAACAACATAGCAACACTTAATGCATATTATGGGTATTCAACATCATTCTTTTTGACGCTTGCAGAATAGTGTTTAATCCATCGTGTGATGTTCATACGTCTATGATAGAAATTTTCAAAGATCATTCAGCCAATGAAAGGTTTCATCTTGTCATGATGTATGACCTTTTCTTTATTACTGCTAAGGCTCTTTACTTTGTAAGTGAGATCTGAGAGTCTCTGTAATACAATGCATGGGCCCCAATACCAATTACTGAGTTTCCCTGGATCTGATTCATTGAGAACCCATACTTTGTCTCCTGACTTGTACTGGTTGAGAAAAGTTTTCATATTGTAGAAGTGTCTTTGTCTTTCAGTAGACGTTTTTAAGTGCTTCCTAGCTATTTCATGAGCTTGTTGTAAACGATTTCTGAGGGTCTCAATATATTCCCCATAATCTGCCACAGGGTTATCATCCTTGGTTATACTGCCAAAAATGAATTCACTTGCAATACGAACTTCACGGCCTAGCATCAAGAGATTGGGAGAAACACCTGTAGATTCATGAACATTGGATCTGTAAGCTGCACCAAGGCATCCTAAGTACAAGTCCCATTCTGTTCTGTCTTCTTTGATATAACTCTTTATCATTTTTATTAATGTTCTGTTAAATCTTTCTGTTTTACCATTGCACTGGGGATGCCGAGGTGTAGTCCTAGTTTTCCTTATTTCAAGAAGTTCACACAACTCATGAAAAATATTGCTTTCATAATTACGACCCTGGTCTGAATGTATAGACTCTGGACACCCATAACGACCTATTACCTCATTTAATAGGATCCCAACTGTCGTTGCTGCTGTTTGATCTGGGATAGGAAAAATCTCAACCCAATTAGTAAAATGATATGTTGCCATTAAAATATATCTGTTTCCTCTAGAAGTCTCTGGTAATGGACCCAATATATCAGTGGACAACCTGTCTGGAGGGGTCCCTACAGTCATATGTCCTAAACCTGCCCTTGGTTTGTGATAAGGTTTCCTGTTTTTCTCGCAGACCTCACACATGAGCTGCAATATCTTCTTTCATTTCGAACCAGAAGGAATTCTTAGAAACTTTGTCTTGAGTCTTTTTCCTACCCAGATGTCCACTTAGTAAATTTTCATGGGCCAGAGTGATTACTTCTTTTATTAATTTCTTGGGGGTAACAAATTAAAGTAAGACCCAGAGTTGTCTTTCTTGTGATATTCTTTTAGTAAGAGTCCATCTTTAATTTGAAAAGTATTAAAGATATGCCAGTAGTATCTAACGGCCGGTGTTTGCATGGCAAGTTCCGACACATCAGGCCTAGTCTGGCTCTTCACCCAATCATATACTGGACCTATGTTGGGATCATTAAGCTGCTCTTTTTGTAACTGATGCGTACTGTATTTTGTCCAAAAAAGTGATATGACCCTCTTTCTCTTTGTTTATTTGCTGTCTTGTTGTAAGTGCTCTTATTTGTTGACTTTGTCTAGGATCGCATGTTTCCAAACTGTGGCCATGAGTAAGGGAACAAGGATCTTGTTGTATGCTAGGTTTCTGTAAGAAAGAACTGCACATTTCGAAAGATCTCTTTTGACATTTATTACAGGGTCCACATTTTAAATACTCTAAATTGTCTGTTTCAGGACAAGTACAATCTGCAGGGTTCTCGCACCTGCTCAAAGCATCCGCATTTCCATGCTTATGACCCGGGCGATAGTGAACTGAAAAAAATAAAGTAGGAAAGAATTTTTAACCTCCGTGCAATTCGACCCTTGGGTTCCTCGAGTTTAAACAACCAGACCAGTGCCTGATGGTCAGTTCGCACTGTAAACCTGCGTCCCAGTAAATATTGTCTGAAATACTCTACAAAATAACGCAGAGCAAGCAATTCTTTATCAGTAATACAGTAGTTTTTCTCAGACTTGTTTAATGACCTACTCCCACATGCAATTACTCTTTCAGTGCCATTTTGTATTTGTGACAAGACACCTCCAATTGACACATCACTAGCATCAGTGTCTAAAATATATTCTTCCTCATCTAAAGGGTAAGCTAAAATATTAGGACTAGAAAAAGATTCTTTTAATTTAGTGAAGACTTCTTCACATTCATCAGACCAGAGGAATTGTTTCCCCTTTTTAGTCAACTCGACTAGAGGTCTAACCAGCTTGGCAAAATATCTTAGAAATTTCCTATAATAACTTCCCATCCCAAGGGGTTGTGTAACTTCTGTAACTGTGGTAGGACGAGGACACTGCATAAATTTTAAAATATTATCAGGGTTTGGAAGTATTCCTTCCGATGAGACGACATGGCCTAAAAAAGTTACTTTCGTCTGAAAAAGGTTACATTTCTCTGGCTTCAGCTTCATCCCAGAGCCATGTATTCTTTCTAGGACTTCTTCTACTCGTTGCAGATGTTCCTGAAAAGAGGAACCAAACACGACAATATCATCTAGATATATGATACAAGTCTGTCAATTCAGACCTTGAAGAATAAGTTCCATGAGTCGCTGAAAAGTGGCACATGCTGTACTCAAACCCATTGGCATAGTTGTAAATTCATATAAACCATACTTGGTTATAAAAGCAGTTTTAGGAATATCATCTTCCTTCACGGGTACCTGATGGTAACGGTTGAGAAGAAAATAGATCCACGAACTGTGTCTAGATGTAAAACTTATACGGTACCAATTTTGATGCACCAGATGCGCATTTCGACAAATAATGTCTCTTCAGTGATGCTCAACAGTCCTGAACTCTTGGGAGAGGAAAAGCGTCCTGACGAGTCACAGTATTAAGTCTCCTGTAGTCAATACAACATCTAGTCTTCCCATTTTTCTTTTTGACTAACACAACAGGACTAGCCCATGGGGAGCTTGACTTTCTGATAATGCCCTGGGCCTCCATTTGCTGAACAACTTTACGTTCTTCAGTTGCAAAAGCCAGAGGTACACGCCTTGGAGGCTGTTTAATGGGCCTATCATCCCCTGTGTCTATATCGTGTTCAACCATGTTTGTAACCCCAAGATCAGTTTAATTTTTTAAGAATGTAGACTGAAATTTGTGAAGAAGCTGTGAAATTTCTTTTTGCTCTACCAGAGTTTTATCCTGTATAGCCCTACAATACAAATCTGATAAATGAGGAGGGACACATGTACTTGTTGACTGATTATTCTCCTCCATGTCTTTAGACTCTGAGTGTTTTGGAGAGTTACCCCCCTTTTCGGAACTCTTGTCAAGCTCTATTCTCCTAACGGATTGCCAGTTTTGTTCTAAAACACTTTCTGAAGATAGAACAACTTCAATATTATTAGGGTCTACAAGCTCAGCTCCTCCTAAATTCATCATCCTGTCTTACAGTAGCATCTGTTTTGAAAGGATTCATGACCCTTATTTTTGCAGTGACTTTGTCCCCTAAGTCTATCAGACAATATGCCATAAGAAGAGAGTATTTATTGTTAAAATCTTTAGTTGGTTCAACACACAGTATTTTGTGTGGCAGATCCTTTTCTCCTTCAAATCTATCAATAAATACAACAATCAATTTTTCAGAATTTGCTGGAATAATGTAATTGTCAGCTACTATAACTCTCCTGGTCTTGTCCACCATTTGCTTGATGTGAATTTTCTTTCCCTTGAAAGTAATGAAATTCTCATGTAATTTAATATCAACAGGCCCATTTTCTTCTTTCAACAGTATGTCCAAACCTAAAAGAGCATAATCTTCTATTTCGACCACAATTATTTCTTCCTCAAAATTTTCTTGACCCAATTGAACCTCAAAAATGCTTTTCCCTAATTCCTTCAATGGCTCTCCATAAACACCTTTAAGTGATTTGGATTCTTCTAATTTAAGTCTCAAATGTTCTGGAATTCTTTCAAAAACTTGTTTTGAAATAATTGACTTAGTGGCTCCTGTATCAGTAGTCCACTCTACAGGTACGCCCTGTACTGACCCACTAACATATATACCTGGACATCCAGTAATTTGTCTCAGTATTTCAGTACCACAGACAGAAACATGATACTGAGAAATTCCAAATTTATCACCAGTAATCACCATACTGGAATTTTCTTGATCAAGATCAGGGTTCAATCCTTGCTCTGTAAAATTGGAGTCAAGTTTCTCACTTGAACTCCTGCAAAAATCTGCACCACAGCAATCACTGCTGTTATGAAGTATTTCAATATTGGATCTCAAATAGTCTACCCGACTATCTCCGAGTCTATCAGAATTTGGTTCCACCATACAGTCTACCCGACTGAATCCAAGACTACTCGAAACTGGTACCACCCCACAGTCTACCCGACTGATTCCAAGACTGCTCACATCTACCATTCCACAGTCTAACCGACTGTCTCCATGACTATTTGACACAGGTACCACCCCAATCAGCCCCTCACTGAGCATCTGTTCAGTAGTAATTCCATCACTATTGAACTCAAAATCATCCAATGTCTTGCAAGTTTCATTGTCCCTTTGATCATTAAAATTCTTTAATTTATTGTCAACATCTTGTTCTGTGTGCTGTATCAGTAAATCATTAGACTTGCTATTAAAAGAACAAAAATCATCAGGTTGATGAATAAGGCCACTATTGGGGTTCAACTGGGTCATTTCTTGGCCTATAGAACTGACCCCTTCTAGTTTAAAGCTGGCTTAAAAACTTGGGCATTTGAGCTTTGTGCTTTTGAAGATTGTGCACTCTTGTTAGCTTTTCATTCATACAGCTATTTGCATAGTGCCCCGGCTCTCCACATCTATAACAGATTATTGACTTCTTTTGGTCATTCTTATAACCATAGTTCTGTTGTTGAACTGATTGTAGAACTTGACTTATGACATCTTTCAAATCATCTTGAGTGATGTATTTGCTTTGCTGACTCATTGTGTTTTTGTTTGAGAAACCTGTAGCCTTCTCATTCCGTTGCTCATGTTCCTTCTTTCCTTTAGACTGAGACCATCCGCTTGTAGATAATTTGCCTTTATTGTCCAAGGCAGAATCATTGACTTGTCTTGTTGGTTTCCTGCGAGCTTCATAACTGTATTCTTCCGCTTTAGGATATTTTGTAGCTTCCTCATATTCTATGACATACTCAGTAGCTTCTTCTATAGTTCGGGGATCCCTGTTGAGTTCAACATGAAGTCTTGCTTTTTCATTTAAGAGTCCCAGTAGGAATCTTGAAACAAGATCCTCTTGTTTTGTTAACCTGTCGCGGCTTGGATATGCCTTACTATAGAGTCTCTTTAGCTCAGAAGCATAATTCTGTATGTACTCGCCATTCTTTTGGTCTCTTCGTCGGAATTTAGTCTGATAGGTCCTGTTGGACTCAATTACTCCAAATCTGTTCTCAATTTCCTTAGTGAGCTTCTTGTAGTTTGATAGGGTTTCAGAACTGAGCTCCTCAAATGTGAAATCACCTGCTTTACCCTGTAACCTGAGCCCAACTTTTCCTTATCTGTCCAACCATTATGTGTAGCGACTGCCTCAAATCTGTTAATATATGCTTTCCACTTTTCATCAGATTCTCCCTTGAAAGCCGGGAGCTTAACTGAGACTCCTCTTACTAAAGATGTGAGGAGTGGAGACAGTATTACCCGAGTTCTGAGATTCATTGTCTGTCTCAGATTCCGAGTCTCTCAGGGGTGATGATAGCCTCCTCTTGGACTCCCGTCTCATAACCCTGGTTCTGGACAGAGTCTTGCTATTGTTTTCTTGTACATTTATGTAGCTCACCTTATTTTCTTTTTCTCTGTTCACTTCTTGTATGGTGTTTTTGGAACATACTATCTAGGGTTTCAGTCATTCTTTGAAATATTCCATTGAGCATGTTACTGAAACCATTGTACATATTACTGGGGGTTTCTGGTAATACATCAGCTGTTTTTACTGGTGAGTCTCCATCAACTAAATGTGAATGAGGAGACGTGTCAGGTAATCTAACTGAGAAAATTGTAGGATCTGCAGAACTCATATTTTTAGTAAAAAGTTTGTATTTCTGATTCCTTGCAGTGACTACATTCATACCTATACACATTCCAGGTGATTGTGATGTACTCGTAGTATGTACTTTTGTTTGAGGGGGAAGAGGCTTGGGTATGACACCTTAAGAATCTCTCTGATGTACCATGATTGCAAAGAATATGGTCAAAATTTATTTCAGGATCTGAGGAAATTTCCCCGTCAGTAGTCTCAGTAATGCATAAGCCTTGTGTGGCTGTATCATGTATGACCTGACAGCTGTCAGGTACATTTATATTGTCCCTGTTTTTATCTGCATTTTGAAATCTGTAAGGTTCAATTGTGCAGTTATTGCTGATTCCTGCATCTCAGTCTCATCTCTAAATACTCCTTCTTTAATTGCTGCCTGTCGTCTTGTAAACATCATTCACTTGTAGTATCAATTGCCAAATAGTGGGTACGAATCACTGGATCCACTCCTGAAAAATGGTGGATCCCACTTCTGACACCAAAAATTGTAATGATAAAATAGATAAAGATGTAGACCTGGCAAATGAAACACAAAGATTAAAATAACTTGAGATGGTGGTTTATTCAGAGGATTGATAAATTAATACCATTATTTACAATACGAGAAAAATTTCACAATCTTAAAAATATTATCTTGGATAAAAAACACCAAAAATATATAATAGCTTAGAAAAATGCTGCAGATATCCCCTAAGATTATACTAGAAATAAATAAGTTAATGAAATAGATTCTTGAAGAAAGGAAATTCAAAAATGAGATCGATTAATTAATAAATGAATCAGAGATAAAACCTACGTCTCATCAAAAATCTGAAAAATGCCCAAGTCCCCGTCAACCGACGCTGATGAGTTTATATAGTACCGTTACAATACAACGGAATCCGTTCTAAATCAACGGATAAACGGACCGTTGAAAATCAACGGAAAATAGTTCTGATAATTATTAACAAGAAAACATTACGTTACTTTCATAAAACATATTAAAATAATATAAGTTTGATTCATTCGTAACTGTAAAATAAATTAATTACCTTAAAACTCATTATTCTTTCTATCCGTGAATGCAAGAATATCTCTTGGCGGATCAAAGAAGTAAAGCGGAAATAGAACATAATGCAATGCGCCGACATTAAAAATAGAACGAAAACTGTCTGTAGCTTAACAACATGTGTTTACAAGAAACAGGTAAAATAACAATGAATACGTAACGAGATTAAATCCCTGAATAGATTAAGCATACATTATAATATCTGTGCAAGTATTTCAATAAAAGACATAGTAAAAAAAATTCGAGACATTCAATGTAAATCACACGTGTGGGTCTACTTTCACTTTGTCTACGATCGTATGTTCCAAATATAGAACAATACAAAACAATAGCACACTGCCGCTAAATATTAACATGCTCAAAAATATTCATCTTTAGCAAAGATAAATTAGTCGTAAGGGCTACATATTGTATACTAGTAAATACAATATTCATTAAAATTGTAACAGACAAAACTTTACAGTTATACTTCCGATGTATCGGCAATATTTTTAGTATATCATGTTCTATTAATTTTTATGCCCCCCTTTGAAAAAGAGGGGGCATATTGTTTTGCACCTGTCGGTCGGTCGGTCGGTCGGTCGGTCTGTAGACCATGTGTTGTCCGCTCAATATCTTGAGAACCATTCACTTGATGATATTTCATATGTGGGTTAGAGTAGAAGATCCCTATTGTTTTTCAGGTCAAAAGGTCAAAGGTCAATCTACTCTGGACATAGGAATATAATGTCCGTTCAATATCTTGAGAACCCTTTGCTTGAAAGACATCAAACTTGGCACACTGGTACATCCTAAGGAGTAGATGACCCCTATTGATTTTGAGGTCATATGGTCAAAGGGGGCATAGGAATATACTGACCATTCAATGTCTAGAGAACCCTTTGCTTGACAGACATCAAACTTCGTACGCCAGTACATCTTCAGGAGAAAATTACCCCTATTTATTTTGAGGTCACATATTTAAAGGTCAAGGGTCAAACTGGACATAGGAATATACTGTCCGTTCAATATCTTGAGAACCCTTTGCTTGACAGACATCAAACGTGGTACACTGGTACGTCTTCAGGAGAAGACGACCCCTATTGATTTTCAGATCACATGGTCAAAGGTCAAACTGGACATTGGAATATACTGTCTGCTCCATATCGTGAGAACCCTTTGCTTGACAGACATTAAACTTGGTACACTGGTACATCTTCAGGAGAAGATGACACCTATTGATTTTGAGGTTGCGTGGTCAAAGGTGAAGGGTTAAACTGTACATAGGAATATACTGTCCGCTCAATATCTTGAGAACCCTTTGCTTGACAGACATCAAACTTGGTACACTGGTACATCTTCAGGAGAAGATGACTACTAATTATTTTAAGGTCACATGGTCAAAAGGCAAGGGTCAAATTGGACATAGGAATATACTGTCCGTTCAATATCTTGAGAACCCTTTGCTTGACAGACATCAAACTTGGTACACTGGTACATCTTCAGGAGTTGATGACCCCTATTGATTTTTAGGTCACATGGTCAATCCACTCTTGACATAGGAAGATATTGTCTGCTCAATATTTTGAATTGATGATACTACTCTCAATTAAATGATGTGTGTGTGTATAATCCTTTTTAATTTTGCACCATGGGGGGCATATGTGTTTTACAAACATCTCTTGTTTTCATTTTGATCTTAGTAATTATATTGGTGTCGTGTAAAATAAAAACACTTTCTATAGCATTGAAGGTCCGATTTTTCGGACTGCAGATTCGTTTGTATACGTATTAAAATTCTATAACTTTTCAAATTCCTGCACAAACTTGTAATAAAAACACCACATAGGGGTGTATTCTGCATGAAAATGATATTGACTCCGCATAAGTACTTTGTTTTAATTTTTCAAAGCAAAATCTTTCATAAAATACTCACAACTCTCACAAAAATAAATAATTCCGGATTGCTCTCGATTTAGTTCAAAGTTGATATTCATCAACAGCACACCTTTCGATCCGAAAAATCTCTCGTGCAAAATTTATTTGTATTGATATATTTTGATAGGCTACAGTCACTTTCTGGATCGAAGGTCGTGTTTTATATGAATTATACGACTAAATTTGATAAAAGTGGAGATTTCTGCAGAAAACCAGACCGATACCGGTTTTGTCTTGTATAGAATTCCACAAGCTGACGTTTTGGCGGGGAAATCTTGGCACGTCGCGATGGTATAAAGATTATATTACCAAATGATAAGAATTTAATTTCAATTCATTCTACTTTATTTTTTAACACAACACAGGGCCGATATAGCTAAACATAGTCTTAGTCCAAATTTGTATTATGGAAAATTTAGAGAAAAATGCAATCCATAGTGTAAAATATCACTATTTTTCTTCTCTATTCAGTAGAAAAACTACATATATATTTAATAACAGCTTTTACTGCAGTACTTACATTCAACAACTATTGAACTGTAACATTTTCTCGTTTAAAAAATCATACTTTTTGATATAGTAAGTGTTATGGTAGTTTTATTTCCAATCAATACCCATACATCTTGGTATGGACAGATTCTACATATTTTACCACCACTCAAAGCAATATATATCATGGTTTTTTTTAAAAATATACTTTTTTATCCCCCCACGCTCAGTTGACCCAGTATCAAATATGTGCACACTTAACAAAATTAGATCTATACTAATTGATTGATTGTATCTTGTTTAACGACTCTCTCGAGAATTTTTCACTCATGTGGAGACGTCACCAAGACCGGCGAAGGGCTTCAAATTTAGGCCTATGCTCGGCGCTTTTTGATTTGATACCCCCCCCCCCCCCAATAATCTTTATTTCCATCAGTAAAACTGGTGTCACTTGACCTTGATCCTATTTTGTAAGTCCCAACATCCTATTATCATTTTTTATTATCCCATGTTTCTATCAGTCCTGGTTCTAAAGTCATAACAAGTTTTCATATTTAAGGTCATTGGGAATACAAGTTAGTTTGTAGCTCACTACACCCATTTATCATTTCTGAACTCTGAAGATTCTATGTCTCTATCAGTCCCAGTTTTAAAGTTATACGAGATTTATGTTTAGGGTCAGCAGTCAAGGTCACTAAAGTCACTTGACTTTGATACAAATTTGTAGATTCCATCATCTTTAGAGTATTTCTGAAGATTCCATCTCTATCAGACCTAGCTCTTAAGTAATACCAAAATTTAAGTTCAGATACCAAGGTCGCTGGAGTCCCTTGATCTTGATACTAATTTGTAGATCTCATCTTTTCTGAAGATTCAAAGTCTATCAATCCCACTTCTAAAATTATATGAGTTTGTATGTTCAAAGCCAGAGGTCAAGGTCACTGGATTCATTTGACGTTCATACTGTTTTGTAAATCTCATCATCTTTTCATTATTTCTGAAAAGCCCACATCTCTATCAGTCCTGGTTCTTAAGTAATACCAATTTTATGTTAAAAGGTCAGAGGTTACAGCCACTGGACCTTGACACTAGTTTGTAGATTTTGTCATCTTGTCATATTTAAAGGTCCCATGTCTCAATTTATACGAATTTGTATGTTCAAGGTCACTGGAGTCACTTGACCTTGATGCAAATTTATAAATCTCATAATCATTTCTGAAGACCCCATTTAAGTATGTAAAAATCATGACCCCAGGGGTATGTAGGGGCCACAATAGGTGATCAAAGTTATACATGCGAATATATATAAATTAAAAAAATTCTCCTCAAGAACCTATGGGTCAGAAGAGTGGAGATTTACCTGAAAGCTTCCTGATATAAAGTAGATTCAAATTTGCTCAGATCATGGTCCCCGGGAGGTAGGGTGGGCCACATAAGGGGATCAAAGTTTTACATGCTGATATATTGGAAAATCTACTCCAAAACCGCTGAGCCAATTTCTATCAAACTTGGAACAAATAATCCTTGAGTGAAGGGGATTCAAGTTTCTAAAAATGAAAGGCTAATATGCTCCCTTCAAAAAGGAGATTTATATCAGAAAATTGCAAAATTAGGGTGGGACCATTTAATAATCTTCTCAAGAACCACTGGGCCTGAAAAGCTGAAATATACATGAAAGCTTCCTGACATAGTGTAGATTCAAGTTTGTTAAAACCATGACACCCCCCTAGGGGTAGGATGGGGCCACAACAGGGCATCAAATTTTACATGCAATCTATAGGGGGTTCAAGTGAATTTTCTAATTGACTATTTTTTTTATTATTTTTAAGTTACATTGAAAGAGCAAACTTAAACAAAACTAAAAAACTTTATTTCATCAAAATATTCCTACTAGAATGAAAGTTACAGCATTTTGAAGTCAAGCATTGAGCGGCATATTTGAAATTTTATACTGCATAGATTATATAGAGTGTATATGGCACCGAAATCAAGAAGACCCCAGGATTATTTGGTAAAATCAGCAATTTAAATTAGAACAAATGAATAGAACATAGGCAAACTATATATTTTTGGAAATTTTATTAATTAAGCTAAAATTTTATTGCACCTTAATTTGCATATTTCAAAATGGCTGCCCAATATGGCGGTAATTAGCATATATCCAAAATGGCCGACACAATACCACAACCAAATATCCACATATTTAAACCTTAGTAAGCATGAAAAGTTATGATAAAACTAAAGAAAATCTGTAAAATTTTATAATTTACAATCAAATAATGAATGAAATTAATAAAAAATATTTATTAAATTAATTTGTTAATTAAATTAATGAAAGCATTTCAATTTTTTCCAAGGATATTGTTGCAATTGGATATGTATTATGCCTACGACATATCATTGCAAACTATATATATATATATACACCTGTGCATATAAAAGACAGATATGAAGTTGTCAGTCATATTGATTTATTTCTGCATATGACATTAATTAATTACAATTTCACCCTTTTGGATATCAATTAACAATGGAAATTCACACGGTTCTTCCTCCCCTTCATACAAACACTCATACTTTGTAAGTCTTCCATTCATTTTTTTGATACGCAGCACTTCTCCCTTATACCAACAAACTTCATTTGAATTTTGTTCTTTAAATTTATGCAGAATTCTCTTTCCAACTAGTTTAGAAGGATCCTCAATGAAACTTGGAAGAAGATGTGATTGTTGTTTAATTGTAATTTTTCTCCTATTTTCTTTCAATTTGTCAGCCAAATTTGATTTTGATTCATTAAATTTTCGTTCTACCTGACTTAAGGGATAGTAAGAAAGTTTAGAATTTTCAGAAACATCTTCCAAATGTTCATTGAGCTTCATGATGTCAATACGATTATGCTCAAGATCTTCAAGGGAATACATTCTACCTTTACTGCTTTGTTGAAATTGTTCTTTTTGACCTTTGCTAGAAAGTACATTTTTCCTAAACTGCAGTTGTGCCACTAACCCTTCTCTGAGGAGCTGGTCTTTGTTTGACTTCTCAGAGACTATTACTTTGTAGGATTGAATGTCATCTTGACTCTGCCATAAACCACCCAACTCTGCCAGTTTGTTTGTTAATTTCACCTTTTGGTTGTACATTTTATTTTCTTGCATAATTTTTTTCTCCTGTTTGGCTCTTAATATCTCAAGTTTCTTTTCATACAAACACCTTTGTCTCTGTTTTATCATCTCCATCATTTCAGGTGCAGACTTTCTTGCATCATCAATAATTGAGTTTCTTTGTTTATCTGAGAGAGAATTTAGCCAAATAGTTGTTTTATTGTTTGTCCACATGATCACAGACTCATACGCTGTTGTTGATGCTGATGGCTTAAGTCTCATTAAAACATCCAATTGGGCAAAATCTCTTTCAGAACAAGTGTTTGTTGTTGGTACAGCAGAGGCTCTTTTTTGATCATTTTCAGATGGTTCATGAAATATTCCCCCTGGAAGTTGATCTTTTGCTTGCCTCTCCAGTATCAACAACATGCCACCCAGAGCTAACTCTAAAGCCATTTGTGTATACATTTCAAATGCTGGATCATTTGTGTTTTCAAATAATGATTCATAAATCTCATCCTTATGGACATTCTCATCTGGAAAAATTGGGTGACCTTCTAAGAGAGGTGTTGCATCATGGGATAAATCTTGTAAACTCAATTTCAAATTAAGTAACACAGGATTTAAATCCAGGATATTTGCCGTTCTCTCAATGATTCTCCAAAAGGTACCTGTTATGACCTTGTCAATAATGCCTAAAGCTCTGAGACTGCTTAGGTATGCTTTTTCATTGATGTCAAAAGAAATGCTCTTTAGTAAATCATTTGGATCTGACCAACTATCCAGAAATACTTTAATATCTTCAAGGTGATGGTAAGTAGCCCCAGCTGCATAGAAAAGGTGATTAAACCGATGACCTCGAAATGTTATGAGTTTGTTTTTTGCACCTTTATCTTTTAGGTATGTAGAAAAGTGGGATCCCACCCCTGACTTTTCACAGCCATGCATTGTTAATGCTTTGCTGACTGTTCTAGTCAGTCTTGAGGCACCACTTTCCTTCCACTCAAAACTATAAGGATTTCTACCCAAACAAACATTATTTTCAAAAACATTTAAACATTTGTCTACTTCACTAGCCATATTGACAAATACATGCATTTTGCAAAAAAATGAGGAAACTTTTCCTATTTCCAGTCTGTTCACCTCTGAAATTTCATCCCAATTTTCAATGACATCAGGTAGAAGATTTTCTCGTAGTTCTTCCAGTTGTCTATTGAAAACTGGGTTGGTTGCACCTTGATCAGACATGGTGGATATGATGCTGGAGACAAGTTTTGAAAAACATTTGTCATCATTTCTCAAACATTTTGAGAGATCAGATATGTTAGTTTCAAAAGCTTTCATTAAAGTGTCTGCATCAGCACTACCAACTTCAGTCATTCCAATTGAGTATGTCCTATGATCTGGTGTAGTCAATTGGAAGGACTGAAAATGTTGATGGAACTTAGATGTTCCATCTTGATGCAGGCAATGACCTGTCAGATCACCAATATTTAACGAATTGATCATAGCCTCTGCCACCTGACATTGGGCAATTCGTTTTGCTTCAATAAGCAACCTTGACCTGACACCAGCACTTGGTAGTCTTGACAATGTCTTACCTGTTACATTTTTCAAAACAGTTTGAATAACCTGATTAACTTTCTTACAACTAACACCACATTCTGTTGTCAAAGCCATGATTGTTTCTCGTATCTCATTGGTATATTTACCATCATGGAAGCAAGTAATCTCAGAGTCCCGCAAAACATTGTTAATCTCTTCTAATTCAATTATCTTTTCCTCTTTGGCCAGTAATTTTTGTTTCATTTTCTGCAATAAATTTGTCAAACTCAGAATTTTCTTTCTGCTTTTTGTTCAGTCTACAAATCTTAACTAACAAATTTCTCTTTTCCTTTTTCAGGTTCTCTACTTGCTCATCCTTTCTTTCATTCTCTTCTCTCATTTGTTCTAAAACTAATTCTTTCTCCCTTATCAACTCATTCTTATCATTCAATTCAATTCTCTGATTTTCTATTTTCTCATCTCTTCTTTTTAATTTCTTGTTTGAGTTTCGAACATCAAGTTTCTTAGCCTTTTCTTTCAAAGCAACAAAATTTTCTAAAGTTTTATCCAGCTTCTCCGACAGATCATTGTACTTTCTTTCCCACTGCTCACACTCTTTCTCCATTACTTTCAAATCTTTAGTTTTAGACAATGCACTTTGGTGTTTCAATGTGCAAGAATCTAAAACTTTCAACAACATATCAATCTTTTTTTCAGAATGATAAATTTGTAAATTTAAATTCCTTTGATGCTCTTGTTCATCAAGCAGTTCCCGCTTCAGATTTCTATTTTCATATACAACATATTTTGTTTCGTTGACGAGGTAATTCAGCTTTTGAGATTTGCTGTCATCATCAAATATGGGCATCTCAACCTTTGGCATGGGGAATTCAAAATTTTGTTTCAGAAGGTCTGATAATGCCTCTGCATTTTTGTTCCTCTTTAACTCTGACTTTGTTCTTTAGCCTAAATATTTTTTTGCGAAACACACGCACTGAACAATTTTCCCACTTGGAAGATGAATACTTTGTTTTAAGGACTTTAAAGTTTTCAGGAAATGTCCTCCCATCAACAAGACAACTGATGATATCTCCATTTGTAGGAAATTTTCTATCCACATCTACAATTTCATAAAAAAGACATAAAGATGAAATTCAATTATTTAATTCCTTAATATTTAAAACCAGTTCACTGTCCAGCAGTCAATATAATCTGGTTTGTGGTTGTTTGATATTTGCCAGCAAATATCACAGCCAACATGGATCTACAGTTCTTTACATTTAGTTATCTCACCGACCACTGACCAGCAGTGACACTCATCAAGATGTTGACCAGCAAACAATCTTCTGAAAGTATATAAAAATAAGGTGCAGCAAAACAATTTATGTACATGAAATGCAAATTCAGAAGTTTGAAATACTATAACCATTAATATATCATTTTAAAACGCACTGCTTAATTTTGTCTACTATTACCCATGGAAGACACTTTTCAATATATTTTAATGTGTCGAGGAAATTCGAATGACTTTCTTATTCAATCATGTACATGTACATTTTCATCATTCTTATAAAATAAATCTGACAGTATCATAATCATTTAGACATGACAAAATGCATAAAAAATCTTGCCTTGAACATTATTTGTCATGATGTTCGACGACGTCGTTTTCTCGCCGATGTCGCCGTCCTCACAGTCTCTGCCACTGGCGAGGTCGTTTTCCACCGGGGGATCCGGGGCGGCCTGTTTAATATATCAGCCCAATAAATAAAGATTTCCATAGAAAAAAAAACTGAATTTTTAAAATATATGTGAATTCTTTTCATTAAAATACCGCTTACCATTTAAAATATGCGTTGTATTCCAAGAAACGTTTATTCTCTGCTTTGTTTACTATGAAATGTAGGAAATCAGGTATCATTCCAATCTGCGATTTATAATCTTTCTTCTCATTGGTCGATTTGACAAATATCATCAATTATAGCTCGCGGAGAGCCAATGAAACAACACGACCCATGCAAATCGCGAGGTGAACTAGGATCCGAGTTACGCACAGACGGTAAAAGACGGATTAGATAGCTTCAACTGCCATTAAGGAATTTCATTAAATAAAAATCACACAATAAGAAAAATGGTACTGGTCGAAACAGCAAATCTTGTTCATCATTTTTGTAAAAAAATTATGACAGAATTAAACATATTTTTTTTAATATCGTGAGTTTAAAATTGCCAATTTTATGCCGATTGAACCAAAAATTACAACGTCACGAAAGTCAGACTGAACTCCCTACAATCTAATTAAAATCAGACTTCTTAGATCCGCACCGTATACTCTGCGTAAGAAGACCTGACATAACCCGATTAGGGGTCATGTTCATCTGAACTTCATGTTAGGCAATCAGCGCGTCGCCTATGAAATCGTCGGTGTTCACAATTCAAGGAAAATGGCTGCGATTGTTTGATTTGAAAGAAAACACATCGCAGCTAGATGCGACGTCACAAAGCACCGACTTGCGTTATATTCCTCGCGTTATTTAAGTAAACCATCTTGAAAACTATTCAAATCGTACCCATCCCTATTCATACATAAATCGGAATTCACAATTAATTTAATTTGGGTGTATTTTATATCATGCGTTTTGTTGTTTGTATGAACGGAATAGATTAGGCATTATCGCGAAAGTTTAAAATTCGTTGCGAGAATATACAATTGTACAGTGTGGAATAAATTTCGTGGAAGAGAGATTACAGCAACTTGTATGCGAATTGCCAGGAACCGCCTAAATAGCCATCATTGTCTGTATGGCGCAATCTGACTGGCTGATAGTTCTCATGAATATTCCAAGCGAAAGGTCATGCGAACATGACCCCCTATGGAATTATGTCAGATCCTATTGTAGCGATTGTGAGTGTATTCTAGGATCTGATTTTAATTAGATTGATTTTACATACAAATTTAGAGGGAAAATCTTTTAAAAAGTTCTTTCTGAGAAACACCAAGTTATATGAGTAGAAATTTAAGGAAAACAAGATGTGTTTGTGAAACACAAATGCCCCTGATAATGGCCAATTCCGAAGATGGCCAAGGGCAAATATCGTGGTACCAGTAGAAAGATCTTGTCAAAAGAAATGCTCATCTACAATATGAAAGCTCTAATATTTACCATTTAGATGTTATGACCAATGTAAAAAAAAAATTAAAAGTAGGTCAAATGTCAAGGTCAAAAGGTTTAATACCCACGGAAAGGTCTTGTCACAAGGAATACTCGTGTGAAATATCAAAGCTCTATCTCTTACTGTTCAAAAGTTATTAGCAAGGTTAAAGTTTTCAAAAAAGTAGGTCAAGGTCTCAGGGTCAAAATGCTGTTACCCAGGGAAAGGTCTTGTCACAGGGAATACCCATCTGAAATATCAAAGCTCTATCACTTACTGTTCAAAACTATTAGCAAGGTTAAAGTTTCAGACAGAATTACAGAATGACAGACAGGACAAAAACAATATGCCCCCCGATCTTCGATCCCGGGGGCATAAAAACGTCCTATTTTAGAATAGATTCAAATTTGTTCAGATCATGGCCCCCGAGGGTAGAATGGGGCCATATAAGGGAGTCAAAATTTTATATACTGATATATAAGAAAATCTTTCCAGAACCACTGGGTCAATTTGAATCACACTTTGAACAAATCATCCTTAAGTGAAGGGGATCCAAGTTTGTTTAAATGCGGGACCAGGACCCTTTCAAAGGGAGATAATTACAAAAATAGGATGGGGTCATTAAAAAATCTTCTCAAGAACTACTGGGACAGAAAAGCTAAAATTAACATGAATGCTTCCTGACAAAGTGGATATTCAAGTTTGTAGAAATCATTAACCCCTAGAGTAAGGAAGGGGCGCAATAATGGATAAAAAAAAATTTACATGCAAATGTACATGTATAAGGAATCAAACTTGGCACTAAGCATCCATAGATGAAATTTGTTACGCGGCAGGTTATGAAAATCTTTACTGGGATAAAATCCGCGAAACCATGTGACGTCATAATCGATATATCACTAAATAATTTAATTCTTATCGTATCCTTGTCTCTGATTGGTTAAATTCCAATTGAGGAACGCAGGTTATAAAACCTGTTTAACCTGGTTTTGTCAGCTGGCCTGGATTTCTCGAAAAAATCTTAAGTCCAAACTCAGACTTAAGTCTGAGATTTTACTCAAATTTCTGAGAAAAATCTCAAATCTGAGAAAAATTCCAATTGAGGAACGCATGTTATATAACCTGGCCTGGATTTCTCGAAAAAATCTCAAATCTTAAACTCAGTTTCAACTTAAGTTTGAGTTTTTGTCTTAGTTGAGATTTTGCTCAAATTGCATTTCTCAAAACGATCTTAGTAAAATCTCAGCTGAGTTAATCTTATTGCTCAGCTGAGTTCATTCCTCACGACACTAAGCGGCCCGTCTGTCAAAAAACGTAACATCCGCACAGCTGTATCTTTCGTAAACAAATCGTCTGCTTGTCTTCTGCCGCGTATAACGTCAAGATGGAGGACTTTCCTAAAGCACGGAAACCAAATTGGACCGAGAGAGAGCGTTTGGCCTTGGTGGAGGCGGTCCGATGCAGAGAGGACCGCCTTTTCGGCAAAATGAAGGGGGCAGGGGGAGTGAAGAACTCTCGTGTGAAGGAATCGGCGTGGGAGGAAGTCGCTCAATTCGTCAATGCGTAAGTACTGTGTTATATTTTTTTCCTATCAACAAAATCTGTGTACCTTTTATTGAAAAGAAGTTCATCCCCGGAACATTGCACAAACGCATTATGTTTTAAATAAATAATTAATTTAATCGGATGAAATTAATCTTAATCAAAATCTAAAATTTCTTAACTATTTTTGACATCCATATATTTATTATCAAAGTCGAGTGTTTGTTGATACATGCTATTGAGGCGAATTGTATTGGCACCGATCTACTCATTTTGAGAAGGCAAAAATAAGTTAGGATCATTTGAAAATCTTCTCAAGAACCACTGGCCCAGAAAAGTTGAAATTTTTATGAATACTTCCTAACATAGTGTAGATTCGAGTTCGTTCAGATCATGGTATTTTTGGGTAGTGTAGGACCAAAATAGTGTATCAAAGTTTTTCAATGGTGATGTATAGAATTACTCTTATAAAAATCTTCTCAAGAACAACAGGGCCACTAATATTGATATGTGACAAGACCTGTCTTTTGGTACCAAAGCTTGTGAGTGATGTGGCCTATGGGCATCTTGTTCAATGAAATCTTTTGGAAGTTATATCTTGGGATATATATTAACAGTTTCAATTGATTTACATGGTCAAAATGATCAATCTGTATGCACATGTGCTTTGCTTTGATTGGCAGATATTTAGATAATCGATAAATTCCCTTATGAAAGAAAAATGGAATGATATAGACATCATATGTTCATACTATAAAAACTGTATATGTAAAATGATTTGTTGTGCTGAAGCACAATGGCACCACTTCTTTAGTGGTGATGGGAGATTGGGGAACATCCATAACGATCTCCGTTACAATTAAAACTAGTTATTTTTTGTTTCTGTTGTGATTCACAGGGTTGGTATATATTCTGTGTACATGTATGTGTAGAACAGTAAAATAATATTCGAGAGTAAGAATTTACAAGTACATTACAAATACTATTTAGGATTTCTTCATCTTCCATACTTTTTCCGTCTCTTTGATGTAGGTGTTGGCATTGCTAGATCATTTTTCTATTAACATATATGTGGGTTTCAGTAGGACTATATGTGTGTAAAACTTTGCCTATTTATGTATAGGCAGAATGTTATTGTATATTAAATGTTTTTGATCTACAGTATCAAAATGTTGTTATCTGGAAAAATCTATGGTGCTATTATTTTTACAAAATTTGTAATAGACAAGACAATCCAGACAAGGCATGTAGTATGGTTGGGAAGATAAACTTGATTTGTACGCATTAATGTAAAATATTATGTATATCATGTTTTGATGCATTCCAACATTTCATTTTGTGATGCATTAATAAGTATTTATATTCAATGAATATTTCAAAGGGGCATGGATGCAATTTGAGCTGAGAATTCTCAAATTTTATTTTTCCCATTGCTTAACTAAGGTACAGTGTAATTTTAATGGTCAACCAAAATTTGAGTGTCAGTTGTTGAATTACAAGTTGGATACAGCACTCACAATCATTTGTTATGTAAACTAGGCCAGAGCCATGTTTTCGTATACTTATAGATTGCTAAATAGATTGATTTATTTTATCTTGTTTAATGTCTCTCAAGATAATTTTTCACTCATAGAAAATATGTTGAAAACAAAATGAGATGTGACAAACTCTAGAAACTGTTTAATTGTGTTCAGAATTAACTTGTAATATGAAAAATCTGCTTTAACCAAATCTTTTACAAGTATATTTAATCTATATGAACAAAAACATGACACAAGCCTTATTTACATAACAAGGACTTGTGACCTCTGTATCTCCCATGTACCTCGACAACTGACATTCGAATTTTTGCTGACCATTAGAGATACCTTCAATGTTAAACAATGTAAACATTGAAACTGGAAAAATAAAAGTTTGAAAATTTTCAACCAAAATCGTGTCCATGCCCCTTTAATAGTCATCATTGAAGAAGAAAAAATGATTCTATCTTTTTTTCTGTATACCGTCCAAACCTTTAGTATTAGTAATAGATAACCTGTTTTATTTCAAGAAAAAAATGTCTTAAGTCTGAGTTTGGACTTAAGATTTTTTCGAGAAATCCAGGCCTGTTTAACCTGGTTTTGTCAGCTGGCCTAGATTTCTCGAAAAAATCTTAAGTCCAAACTCAGACTTAAGTCTGAGATTTTACTCAAATTTCTGAGAAAAATCTCAAATCTGAGAAAACTCAAATATTTGGATTTCTCAACAAAAAAATCTAAGATCGATTTATAACTCAGCTGAGATTAAATCTTGAGATACCTTCTTAGTAGTCTCAAATCTTATCTTACATCTCAGATATGG